>NC_092706.1:6733063-6753063 GCF_964275005.1 Diadema setosum
AATTCAGCCACCATCGGTTTCGCCAGGCTAGAACTGAGCCAGTAATGCACGATAAGACTAACACAATCAATCAGTTGCAAGACTAACACACTTGCAGAAATGTAAGCAGTTAGGTTTGGCCCACAGATCTTATTTGGAAAAAATTCTAAAATTGATTTCCCCACAAATTGCGAGATAGACTGTGGAGAGCAAAGAGTTGTTTCGGGGTTAGCCAATGTCAGATTGTCTCGACTAAGAAAACTCCTAAACCAAGAAAGGTCGCAAGTGCAGGAAAGATGGTTCTTAGATATATCAAAATATTTCATCGGAAGGAAAGTGTTTTCTTCTATGCCAGTGAAAGCATTTTGATATAAAGAGACCATGTACAACTTCTTGTTTTGCTTGAAGATGTCCTTATTTAGATTTCCACTTAATTTATTTGTACCCAAATGTAAGTAGCGTAGAGAAGTTAGATATTTGAAGTGGTCAAACGTGACGGAAAGAATATTGTTCTTATCAAGGTATAACTTCTCCAGAGATGTTAAACTGGCAAATGTTTCAGTGGGAATGTTCGCAATTCCACATTTTG
Organism: Diadema setosum; assembly: GCF_964275005.1. NCBI lineage: Eukaryota > Metazoa > Echinodermata > Echinoidea > Diadematoida > Diadematidae > Diadema > Diadema setosum. The sequence goes on from NC_092706.1 coordinate 6,733,632, forward strand.
TGAGATGTAACTCTCTCAGCTGGATTAGGCCATTGAATGTATTCGAAAATATGCTACCGAGCGGGTTTCTTTCTAAGAGAAGTACCTCAAGATAAGACAATGCAGCGAGTACAGGACCAGTGTTTATAACTAGTTTGTCTCGGGTAATAGCGGCAGAGCTCAAATCTAGTTTGCGAAGTGAGGTCATTCCGTCAAAACACGCGCTTCCAATTCCAAAGCTGTTAAAGGATAAATCAAGGAATGACAACTTTGGAAGATGTTTGAAGGGAGCTGCTAATTCTGTTAGGAACCCTAGATTTTTTAAGTCTAAGCTTTCCAGATTGTTCAAGCCTGCAAAACCGCTAGAAAACATAGCGCGAATCGGATTTGACTTCAGTATGAGTTTTGTCAAGTTGGAAAGATTGTAGAATGGACCGGACTCTAAAGAAAATATACGATTTTTTGACATGTCTAATGTCATCAATGACTTAACCCTGAAAAAATTCTTGGGAATTTGTATAATTTGATTCGCTTATAAATTTAGCAAGGTCAGATGTTGGAGCTTTGCAGAAAACTTGAAGTCCAGCTGAGAAATCTTATTGTTGAACAATACCAACTTACGCAGATTTGGAACATGTTGCAGCACCGGTTCCGGGATAGAAGTCAGCAAATTTATACCAAGATCTAACATTTCCAGAGACCGTAGACCCTCAAATGTGCGATTCTGTAAGCTTCTTATCCTACATGATCGCAGGCGTAACACATGTAACACATCTAAACCTTGAAACACTCCTTCTGACAGGGACGATATTCTGTTCATTGAGAGATTCAAACTTACTAAAGAGGGAATGTGTAGAGTGGCATTCGTCGTGTTCATTTGGAAGCCTTGAATTCGAACAATCTTGCTAAGTACTATGTTCAGACATTCAAGAGAATCCATACCACGAAATGAATTGAACGACAAGTTCATGAGATTATTTTGGTCAATGTCCAGCCGTCTTACATGATTTAAATGTTGAAAAGCGCCAGGTGGAATATATGTGACGTTGTTTTTAGATAGCTTTAGCAGGGAGATATTTGCTCTTGATAAAGGTGTAAAGTCATTAGCCTCGATCCTTGTGATGTTATTACTCATATGGTAGAATGTATTGATACTTGAAAGAAGATTTCCTGTGAAGCGAAATCTGCCCTTACAATTTCCACCCAAGTTCACGTTTGGGTGAGAGCGTAGCTGGTTCAGTGGTGCGAGGGGAATCGCAGAGAAATCATTATGTGAAATATCCAGAAAATTGAGATTCGAATTTTTTGAAAACGAGTATGCATTCAGTCCTCTGAGACGATTGTACCCCAGAAAAAGTTCTTCTAGGCGTCGAAGTGGATGAAAAGTTTCCTTCGTAATATACTTCAGCTGGTTTTTCAACAATTTCAGTGTCTTCACCTCCGGTACATAAACGAACGACTCATTTGACAAGAATTTAAATTTGTTCAGAGTCAAGTCGAGGATCGTTATTTCTGCCGGTAGGTAAGAAGGAACTTTTTGAAGATTGCGATTGGCGCACGAGGCCACAAACTCCTGATTTTTGTGCCAAAAATGACAGGCTGGTCTTGATGAATACCTGGAGGATTCTTGGGCCAATGAGGAGGATTCATGTCGTACAAACGCAGGGTAACATGAGCAAAGGAGGAGACTGAAAAGGAACACTGCCAGAAACATCGTAGTCATAACGAAATCTTGTCGGCTTTGTTGCGTCGTAATGTTATTCCAGATTGTTTAATCCATGACAACAAATTTTTCGATATTGTCGTCGTCTTCATTCACTCTTTCTCTCCCTGTGCCGTACCTAGAACAAGCTGCAAAATTTACGGACAGATAAAAAGAAAAAAAATGTCATCAGTATTTTCCATTGTAGGTTTCCTTCTAACACACTGATGGTTTAAGCATGAAATTCGTTTGTTCAATACTTAATCGAAATCAATTGAATTCAGAATAAATTCTTTGTATTTCTGGTACCATATTACATAATCATATTACACCTCGGGAAACCAAAATATTGGGGATCAGGTTCAATAAGAAGACTTCGATTTTTTTTTTTACTACGATGCAAGGTGATTAATTTCTTGTACATAATCAACATAATGAATATACACATTATTTTTTTTTAAAGTATAGATGATATGATTTTTTAGGGAAATTATGAAAACGAGGTTAAAATTAACAAAGAGTGCCGTGACAAGCTGTAAACACGTTTTTAACTCATCTCTCAGAATTGTACAACCGAAAGACCCTCTACAAAGTTTAAATGACAAAGCAATCGCTTCTTGCACAAGACTTGATTATATCTGACAAAGTCGAGAGCATAGTTTTTCGCTAAGGACCCCTTACTCATGGCGCTAAATAGGCTTACTACATAGTAATAAATTGGAAAAATATCGCATTTGTAGAACAATATAAGCAACACAATTTAATCAGTATATTCATAAAGTATTGCATATTTCTCTTTTAGAGTGCCACATAGAATTTTGCCGGAAAGGTGAAGGTCATTTTTACAGTTAGGATACAAGTCGGAAGGGAAACTCCTACCTTCTGGTGTATGGCTGAGTATAGAATGTTTGAAGAGGCAGTGGATCCTCTTTGCTGCTGGACTCTTTGGTACACGTGCTCCAAGCGATGAAATTTGGTGACACTCCTGTCACTACCAAGTAAAGCATGAACTCTTATAACGTCAATGTATTAACTCTTCAATGACCAGGTCCGTCAACTTTACTTAAACATTGTGTACTATCACACTGATATTAGCAACGCACTAGAGTGAAGTATAGCGGCAAATTGGCTCATTGGGATACCGGATGTCACTTTCGTTTCCTCATTGGCACTCTCAAGGAGGGTGATATCGAGAGCAAAAACTGAAATCAATTTGAATGGCTTTATCGTCACAAAAAAAAAAAAAAAACCACCCCACACAAACAGAACATACACGGAGATTTCACCTCGCCAGTTTCTATGTACACAATACTGTTCGAAATGCGGTATTGATTACACGTCTTGGTATTTAATGTGTCTGTTGAATGTCGGCTAAAGTGACGATGCATTGAATATATATATATATATATATATATATATATATATATATATACATATATATATACAAATAATTTCGCATATTATGTTCTCTCCATTCATCAAACTGTACTGTCTCATTTTTTTCTTTTAATTGCACACGCACACACATACTGCATACATACATTTACATAATGACAAATTTAAAATTCATTAATTGTTTTAATTCATCTAATGCTTTCAGTAAAGTCTAAATGTTTATTTGATTTATCAATGTGCAGTTCATGTAACAATATTTCAAAACTTGTCTGGAAACGGCTTAATAAATGTGAAATGAACATCACTGTAATGTTTGTGTAATCTTCAAAGCATGCAATTGAAAACTGTGCCTTAACAATACTACTCATGGAATTGCCGAACAATCTCACCACCCAACGCCAAGTCATGTCCGTCCACTTGGCACTCTACCCGAAACCTATTAGAATTGCAAAAAATAAATTTCCAAGCAATTTGAATTATTGAAATATTTTAACAATGCCAGAGTACAACATTGAAAGTACATGTAGTAAGACAGTGTGTCGGTTTCTTTTTCCTTTTTTTTTATTTTTTATTTTTTTTTACAGGAGCGATTACATTAGCACCAACCAGACATACAAATTCGAAGAGGGGATAATTTCTAACTATTGAAGTTTCTTTGGAAACTTTGGTGGTGATGACATCTTCGACTGTGACCTCAAATTTGTCATTGGATGCCTATAGTATACACCATGCAGTGTCGTATATATACGGCACTGGTCTACAGTGGTTAAACACTCTATCGTGACTATAAATTGTATTTACAAACTAATATAATAAGGAATATGATTCAATTAAATATTGACAGCTCTTTATTACTCCTTGTCAACTGTGTACAGTTCCTCTTTATTACTGAGTATGCCAATATACATACATAAATACATCCAAATATACATATCCATATATACATCCATATATAGATAGGGCCCAAGGAAGAACAGTACCTGCCTACTGATGGGGCTACCCCCTTGAAATAACACTGAATGAATAATGGACATAAAAATACATGGAAACATATACATACATATGTACATACATACATAATGCGTACATGATAATTGCCTCAAAACTGTATCCACGTGTTTGCATAAATCACATGTTTCCCTTTTTTCACTGAGTAGTCAATTATTGAAAATTGGATTACTTGTTTTGCAACTGAGTTGTCATGCATGATTCATCACTGTTCCAAGCATGCATTTCTAAAGTCTGTGTCAGTTGTCCAGAAATAACTAACTACTAAGGTAACTGAATAAGTAATGAGTTAAATTAGTGTATTGGAGTGGCTTGGATGCTCGTTAACTGTAATCAAAATAAACGAAGGAATCCAACATTTCGTTGGCGTCAAAGTAGGGAATTTCCAGTCACCTGCCGTAAGAAAATAATAGTCATGGTAATGATGAGAATAGTTCTTAAAGTATCAATCATGTCTACACTGATCACAACAGTATACTAATGATACAATGGTTATAAACTAATATTGTCATCCTTCATATGGATCGCAATATCACGTATTTACACAGCGGCTTTACAGTAATTAAATGACTATCATGTGTCTAGTGTCGCATGGTATTCAATTAATGTTCTAAACAGTGACAAAGAAGGAGCAAAATATGAAATTTCTTTGAGTTCATATAAATCCATGAATCTCAACGCAACCACTACGAGATTGTTGATCAAATCTTGATGGATAACCATTATTCCAATAAAGGTTTGAATAATCTCCTGCTCCCATCCCATTGTGTTCGATCTAAGTTGAGACATCAGTTGGGTTTAGATTGTAAATGCATTTTTACACATTTACAAATCTTTCAAACTATCAATTTTCACGAAATAAAAAGTTCGTTTTATGAAAGTGGCTAAATTCATAAACAGTTTTCCCAATAATAATGTAAAATAGCGCCCTTGTGGTTTTAATTTTTAACATCTTAATGAAAGTTAAAATGATTTACAATTGACACCATAATGTAGAGGAGATTGAGTTTCACATGAGACATGATACCAATAACTCAATACCCCCAAAATTGCAAAAAGTTCTTCAAATTCTCAACCGACCATAATAATATAATACAAATTATGAATGTTAATGAGTGCAATGGGCAGAATATTTCATGAAGCGAAAGATGAAACAGATTCATTCAACGAGGCGCAGCCGTGTTGAATGGATCAAGCATTTCATCTTTCACCGAATGAAAATTCTGTCCAGTGCACAAATGAAAAACATTTATCATTTGTTTTATATAACGCCTTAAATGGATCCTTTATTTGATGTTTTTTTAGTTTACAAACTAGAGAGAATCTGAGATCGCGAGAGTGCTCTTTGAGCGCCCACCTCCCTCCTTCCGGGCCGGACGAGATCTCACCCAGACTCCTGCAGCTTATTGCACATGAGATAGCCCCAGCTCTCTCATTCCTATACCAACAGAGCTACAACGATGGTTCAGTCCCATTACAATAGAGACAGGCCCTCGTAGCTCCTGTACATAAGTCTGGAGACAAGAGCGAGACCTCAAATTACCGGCCTAATTCATTAACCTGCATTTGTTGCAAGGTAATGGAGCATTGCCCTTAGCCAAGTTTCAAAGCATCTTGCATCCTGTAACATCCTCTCAGATGCACAGGATGCAGGCATGGCTTCCGCCGAGGACTCTCCACCACCATACAGCTCACATCTACACTATATGACTGGTCCTCCACCATCCAGAAGCGTAGCCAGGTTGACGCTGTCTTCTTGGATTTCCAGAAGGCCTTTGATAGGGTGCCCCATCATTGCTGTGTACAAAGCTTCGCTATTATGGCATAACGGGGGACACACTATACTGGATTAAGTCATTTCCCACCAACAGGCAGCAAGCTCAGTGCTAGGACCAACTCTTTTTCTCCTCTTCATAAATGACATACAAGATAATATTCCATCAAATATCCGCCTCTTTGCTGATAATTGTGTCATTTACAGAGGAATAAATACAAACTCAGACCATCACATACTACAACAAGACCTCCAGCAATTATCCACCTGGCCTTCAACTTGGCTAATGAGCTTCAATGTGCTGTCCTGTCTGTCACCCGGAAACTTAATCCCTCTGTTTTCCAGTACCATCTCCACAATGACCCTATACCCAAGGCACAGGAATACAAGTACCTGGGAGTGAAAATCACTCATGACTTGAGCTGGAATAAGCATTGCAAGAATATCAGACACGGGCAAGCAAGACACTAGGGCTTCTCCGCAGAACATTATCACCATGCACCAAGGAAGTAAAGACCGGAGCCTAAACTGCACTTGTCCGGCCCCAACTAGAATACGCATTAGAGGCCTAGAACCCAAACACAACAACAACAGTAAATTCTCTCGAGCAGGTGCAGAAAACTGCTGCTCGGTTTGTACATGGAGACTACAGGTATTCAACATCTTCCTCAACGCTTGTCCCAGCTCTTAGTTGGGATAGTCTCCACACACGACGCCTCCTTGCACAGTGCACCCTCTTTCATAAGACACACTACTGTCAACTTCTCCGTTTACTACATGTGATTTTCCAGCTACCTACATAGGAAGGCATGACCATAAGCTCAAGTACGTAATCCCAACCGCGACCATAGATGTGTTCAAATTTTTCTTTTTTCCCCGAGATGTTAGAACCTGGAACCATCTGCTAGGACCTGTGGTCGCGATTACCAATCCGTTAACATTCAGAGAGGCTGCTCTTCCAGTCATCCGAGTCAACGTTCCGAAGACTTCCATCAAACCGTTGACAAAATCAGTACTCTGTTAAAACAAATGGGGCAAGTTTTACATTTGTAAATATCAAACTCAACTCAATCAAACGGGAAGTAGCATTTGGCTCGTAATTGTGACAAAAAAACAATACCGTCGACATTGTAGCCAAATAAAGTAGAGCATATCAAGGCTTCACTATTATGCTAAGGAAGAATTTAGTACATATGAATAAGCAACCATGCAGAACGCCGACAGACTTGATGATGAAAGTGCCTCAGGGCATAGCCGCTGCAGTCAGGGGAATCGAATCAGGGACCTCATGATTGATAATAACTGGTCTTATCTACTGAACCACAAGAGCTCCTCGTAAACTTGTGCGATATGATAAGCTAGGTAGGATTATCGCATGTACGTGTCTTAAATGCCGAGACGCAATGTGTCTTTTGATATTGCAGGTACTTCTTCTATTCTCTAATTCATCACTTTTAAAGAGTTCTATTCATGGCTCTACTAAATTTCCAGACTGATGTGAGATCAGATTGTAAGTTTAAGCATACTATACCACATCAACAAACTACTGATTCATCCGTATCGACACGTCATTTGATGTTTTTTTTTCGATAACTCAGGCATTGGCCAATCAAAGAGGTAAAAGGCCATTCATTTTCTTGTTTCTCGCCAATGTTTTTGCAAGTCCTTCCCAGAAGAGCATTTGCTGGTATCTTTCTTCCATCCATTGGAAGTAGGGCTTATTCTTACTAAGGAACAGTCGTACCAGATAGGGAAGCTGGTTGTCCGGAATGTCCTCGCGAAAGACCATGACGACGTTTTCTAGTTGGACGTCGTTCATGTGTGCCACGGCCATTTGGAGCGTCATCAGGTAGTTGGCATCGTTGATGGATGCATTGCTAACGATTACAAGGTTCTTGAAGCTATTCTCAATAACACTATTGATGGCGTCAAAGCGCGTACCCCCAAGGGGCAAATCGTCGTCGCCGCACACGATCCTGTCGCGAAGGAAGTCTGGAAGATGCTCCTGGACAGCATCCAGAAACTCCTCAATTGCCCAACCCTCGTCTTCATCAGGGAAAATAATGTTGAGGTCGTATCGGTAATCCTGATGCTCGCGTGCGTCCTCCAACTCGTAGTATCCAACGACAAGGAGCTTTAAGTGGAAACACTTGTAATTAAGCCACCATCTGTTTCGCCAGGCCAGACTTGACCCAAGAATGCAAAAGACAATCAGTGCACTTGTAGCTATGTAAAGAGTTAGGTTTGGCCCACAAACATAATTAGGTTGAAATTCTAAGATCGATTTTCTAACAAATTGCGAAATAGATTGCGGGGAGCAAACTGTCTTTTCCGGCTTTAACAGGGTCATATTACCATGGTCAAGGAAGCTTCTAAACCAAGAAAGGTTGCAAGTGCACGAAAGGTGATTCTGAGATATATCAAGATATTTCATTGGAAGGAAAGTGTTTTCTTCTATTCCAGTGAGAGCATTTTCGTCTAAGGAAACCCTATACAATTTGCTATTTTGTCTGAATAGATCCTTTTTAAGGTTTCCACTCAATTTGTTTGTACTCAAGCTCAAGAAGCGCAGGGACGTTAAATACTGAAGGTGATCTGAAGTAACAGAAAAGATATTGTTTTTGTCAAGGAGCAACTTTTCTAGGGACGTCAAATTAGCAAACAATTGTTTTGGAATGGTCACAATTTCACAATTTGAAAGAAACAATTGTCTTAACTTGAAGAGACCATCGAAAGTATTAGGGTTCAGAGAGCCGAGCGGGTTTCTTTCTAAGAAAAGTGACTCAAGAGAAGACAGAGCAACAAATACTGAAACATCATTTATCACTAGCTTGTCCGCGACAATGTTGCCGGAGCGCAAATTTAGCGTGCGGAGTATAGTCAGCCCATTGAATAGCGAGCTTCCCATTCCAAGGCTGTTATGCGATAAATCGAGCCATAACAACTTGTTCAGATATTTAAACGGGGCTAATGAACCTGTTCGGTATCCGAGGTAATTCAAATCTAAGCTTTCTAGATTACCCAAGCCTTTAAAAGCGGTAGAGGTCATTTCACGAATCGGGTTTGATGTTAATATGAGATATGTCAAGTCAGACAGAAAAGAGAACGGACCGTTTTTTAAAGAAAATATATGATTGTTTGACATGTCCAAGGTCCGCAGGTGGCTATCTTGAAAAAAACTTCGTGGAATATGCTCAATTCGATTAATTGATAAATCTAGGAAGGTCAAATGTTGGAGCCTTGTAAACAGCTGAAAGTCCAAGCGAAAGAGCTTATTGTCGGACAATAGCAGCTTTTGAAGATTTGGAACATGTTGCAGCACCGGTTCCGCGATAGTTGTCAGGAAATTCTTGGATAGATCCAGTATTTGTAGAGATGGTAGACCCTCAAATGTGCGATTTTTTAAACTTCTTATCCTGCATGATCTAAGATGCAATAATGATAAAATATTCAGTCCAACAAAAGCTCCTTCTGACAGAGACGATATTAAGTTCGTTGAGAGAGAGAGGTTAACTAAGGGGGGAATGTGGAGAGTGGTGTTGAATCGGAAACCGCGGATTCTGACAATCTTGCTGCCTTCTAGGGTCAGATGCTGCAGTGAATCCATCCCAAGAAATGAATCAAGCGTCAAGTTTTTCAGGTTATTTTTGCCCAGTTCTAGACCACTTACATGCTTCAAACGCTGAAACACGCCAAATGGAATGTATGCGATGTTGTTTTTATACATTTTAAGTCGGTTGATGGTTGCCGTTGCTAACGGTGCAAAGTCATTTACGCTAATTTTTCTGATGTTATTCTTTGTGAGGTAAAACATATCGATCTTCGTAAGAAGACGTCCTGTGAAGCGAAATTGCCTCCCGGAATTTGCATCAAAATTGACTTTCGATGAGGAGCGTAGATGATTTAATGCTTGAAGGGGGATCGACGTGAAATTACTATGTCCAAAATCAATAAAATATAGATTTGGATTCATGAAAAACATGTCTGAATCCAGGTTGATGAGATGATTGTAACCAAGGATCAGCTGCTCGAGACTTCGAAGTGGGTAAAAAGCTTCCTTCATGATATGCTTTAACGGGTTTCTCAACAGTTTTAATATGGTGAGTGCAGGCACATCAACGAATGATTTATTGGAGAGGATTTCTATTTCATTCAGACTCAGGTCGAGATTCGTTATATCTGGTGGTAGATAAGATGGTACTTCCCGAAAGCCGCGTTTGCCACACCTTGCTACAAACTGTTGCCCTTCATGCCAAAACGTGCAAGGATAATCTGATGAAAGATCGGCGGATTCGCTGGACTCTCGTCTCCTGAAGTCAGGGTTACAGTTACAGGGGAGAATGATTGCGAAGAATCCTATCAGAAATATAGAAGCCATTGTGAAAGCTTGTCGACCGAATTCGTGACGTTGTTGCAAAACGTCCAATACGAGACAGAGGCAACAAATTGTTGACGCCTTTCAGCAACCTCCCCTTCGCTGCTTTGCCTGAACAATACGAAAAAAAAAGTGACGAGGGGAGGAAGAGAAGCATTATCACTATTCCATACTTCAGCCCTCATTATGATAAACGAAGACATGTAATAGTATTACAATGGAAAACAGGATGGTATTATGCTGAATTGAAATCAATACATGTCATTATTCTGTACCGCAAAAGATGACCGAAGCACAACCACCGTCCCCTTTCCCCTCCTAAATACAAAAGATTAAAGAGCTCTTTGTCGGTAGTGATGGAATGATATGACTCCTTTAAATGTGTAAACGAATGAATCTCCAAATTTGGTCCTCTTCTCGTGCAATTTAGACAATATCAATTGTATAATTTAACTCTAGTTGATTCTGTCCCCATTGATGAAAGTACTCTTGAACACGAGGTAGAATGGCATTTGATGTACATGTGACTTATGTACGCTTTGCTAATAGAGGCACTTTCAAAGATCAGGTTGTTTTTGAAATACCTGTATATTCAAACCAGTGGCGTACCGTGGGTCAAGACATTGGGGGGGGGGGGGCACCTCATGGCAACAACATCAGAATTGCGTAACGTAACAATTAAATGCGAGCGAGCGGGGCGAGCGAGCGGGGCGAGCGAGCTTGAAAATTTTGACATTTTACAGTCCCCAAACTGCCGTTTGTAGCTATATATAATAATATATGTATGTATGTATATATATACATATATGATATATATATATATATATATATATATATATATATATATATTTGCTTTGGAAATTAAGGGGGTTGCACCGGGCGCAATTGCTGGCAGTTTCTGGCAGTAACATCACGAGAATGGCATAACGATTAAATGCGAGCGAGAGGAGCGAGCGAGCTTGAAAATTTTGACATTTTACAGTCCCCAAACTGCCGTTTGTAGCTATATTTTTTCGCTTTGGAAATTCAGGGGGTGGGGGGGGGGGGCGCACCGGGTGCAACTGCTGGCAATTACTGGCAGTAATATCACGAGAATGGCATATAACGGTTAATTGCGAGCGAGCGAAGCAAGCGAGCTTGAAAATTTTGACATTTTACAGTCCCCAAACTGCCGTTTGTAGCTATATTTTTTCGCTTTGGAAATTCAGGGGGGGGGGGGGGAGGGGCGCACCGGGTGCAACTGCTGGCAATTACTGGCAGTAATATCACGAGAATGGCATATAACGGTTAATTGCGAGCGAGCGAAGCAAGCAAGCTTGAAAATTTTGACATTTTACAGTCCCAAAACTGCCGTTTGTAGCTATATTTTTTCGCTTTGGAAATTCAGGGGGGGGGGGGGGCGCACCGGGTGCAACTGCTGGCAATTACTGGCAGTAATATCACGAGAATGGCATATAACGGTTAATTGCGAGCGAGCGAAGCAAGCGAGCTTGAAAATTTTGACATTTTACAGTCCCAAAACTGCCGTTTTTAGCTATATTTTTTCGCTTTGGAAATTAAGGTGAGGGCCTGGGCGCACCGGGCACAACTGCTGGCAATTACTGACAGCAACATCAGGAGAATTGCATAACGATTAAAATAATGCGAGCGAGCGAATCGAGCGAGCTTGAAAATTTTGACATTTTACAGTCCCAAAACTGCCGTTTTTAGCTATATCTTTTCGCTTTGGAAATTAAGGACAGGGCCTGGACGCACCGGGCACAACTGCTGGCAATTACTGACAGCAACATTAGGAGAATTGCATAACGATTAAATGCGAGCGAGCGAACGATTTATGCTCCCAAAACTGCCGTTTTTTGGTATATTTTTTTCGCTTTGGAAATTAAGGGGAGGGGCGCATCGGGCGCAACTGCTGGTAATTACTGACAGCAACATCAGGAGAATTGCATAGCGATTAAATGCGAGCGAGCGAAGCGAGCGAGCTTGAAAATTTTGACATTTTACAGTCGCAAAACTGCCGTTTGTAGCTATATTTTTTCGCTTTGGAAATTAAGGAGAGGGAGCGTACCGGGCGCAACTACTGGCAATTACTGACAGCAACATCAGGAGAATTGCATAACGATTAAATGCGAGCGAACGAGCTTGAAAATTTTGACATTTTACAGTTCCAAAACTGCAGTTTGTAGCTATATTTTTTTCGCTTTGGAAATTAAGGGGAGGGGGCGCAACGGGCGCAAATGCTGGCAATTACTTACAGCAACATCAGGAGAATTGCATAACGATTAAATGCGAGCGAACGAGCTTGAACATTTTGACATTTTACAGTTCCAAAACTGCCGTTTGTAGCTATATTTTTTCGCTTTGGAAATTAAGGGGAGGGGCGCAACGGGCGCAAATGCTGGCAATTACTTACAGCAACATCAGGAGAATTGCATAACGATTAAATGCGAGCGAACGAGCTTGAACATTTTGACATTTTACAGTCCCCAAACTGCCGTTTGTAGCTATATTTTTTCACTTTGGAAATTAAGGGGAGGGGACGCACCGGGCGCAACTGCTGGCAATTACTGACAGCAGCATCAGGAGAATTGCATAACGATTAAATGCGAGCGAGCGAAGCGAGCGAGCTTGAAAATTTTGACATTTTACAGTCCAAAAACTGTCGTTTGTAGCTACATATATATTTTTTCGCTTTGGAGGGAGGGGGCGCCCGGTGCGCCCCCTGGATCCGCCACTGGTAGTCAAGGGTGTCGGTTTATGTTAATGATTGGGGGAGGTATGACCAGCGAGGGGGCGTCGAAGTGACCAAGCGGGAGAAGGATGTCCAAAATCTGCACTTTATATAGAGCATCCCCTAATTTGTTTGTGTTTGTGAGTGTGTGTGTTTCATATAGATGGAAAAGTTAGGAAATAGCCAAGGTCAAGTCTTATTATTGGCAATGCAAGGCATTTTAATGTAGACTAGTATGTAAAGCAACACTGCAAAATCAATAATCAAGCTTTGATAGCAAATGTATACAACCTACATCACACATCACATTGCGCAACATTGCAGCGACTCTTTTTGCCATTCCGATGTTCTGAGTACACTGCGCACATCCTGCTTGTATTCAAAATGCCAACCAGGAATCACACTGAATCACAATCTTTTGTCGTCTCCGGGCTTTTTGAACAATGTTTCACTATAATACCTCTTTAATTATTATGGTTAAAAGAAATCTTAGAAAAATATCTTTTTTCTTGATCATTCTTTCATGTCGATTTCAAAAGCAGTTTACTAACCCTTGAATTATCATTTTGGTAGTTTTTTTTTTCTTTTTTTTTTCTCCTTTTTTTTTTACCAGCGGATTGGCCCCCCCCCCCCCGTAGTTACGCCACTGATTCAAACATTCATTACAAGATGGTGTTCAGGGATATTATCAAGCTTTCAAGTTTAAAATCGCTATGGGCATCTTTTTTTTTTTCTTCAGATGCAGCCAGCTTCAAACATTGCTTAAACTAGTGCTGGACCGCGAAGCTCTCTCAGGTGTGCCGCAACGTCTCCCAAAAATGAAATAAAAGGGAGTCGTATACGATCTCACTGGGCCTGGAAAAAACAAACAAACTGCAGGAGCCAAAGTAGGCCTGGGACTAGAAAAGTTAAAAGTGCATGTACTAGCTTAACCCAGTAGAGCGAGTTTACTCTGTACGTAGCGTTTTTGGATCATGTCCATTTGCAGAATCAACTAAAGTGATCTTATCATACTGAGCAATACCACATCATGTTCAAGTTTGCCGAAAAAATAGACAAATGTAAACTGAGAAGGGAAAGATGATCAAGGAAAATTAATGTAATAGATGTAAATTTTCACGCTTTTTTTTCAAAGCTGCTGAATTAGCAGCAACGACATATATCAATAAAACGAGTTGTTTGCGCAACGGACCTTCCATCGTAAAGGTGATCACGAATCTACTGAAAGTACGTGAACGATTATCCTGCCAATTATGGCATTACTGGGTACTGGGGTAAGTATTTTAGCTGATATAAGGTAATTTCAAATTATCAAACGAGATAAAATCAGTTTCTTGATTACTTTAAAAACAGATGTTGAAAGTGTTTCACCTTTTGAAAAATAAAACACCTGCAATTTTTACGAGTTCTCATGTCTACACCTTCACACAACGACTACAACAAAACAAACCAAACAAAAAACAACAACAAACTGAGCATTACATTTTGTTGAAAATAAAGGAACATAATTTCCTGTAGTGGACACATTAAAAGCGTTTTCAAATAGACTTGTGAAATTGAAATCATCTTGTAAATATATATATATATATATATATATATATATATATATATATATATATATGTATATATATCCGTATATATAAAACAACATAATATGTTGTTAACAGGGCATTAGATAGACCTACGCTGTGGTTTTCTGATTTCTGATTTACAGACTTATGATTTAGCATGCTACAAAAATGAGACAAAAAGGTTGTTGATAATGAACGAATGACAAGAAAATATGCTCAACTTCTCTGGTGTTTTTAAAATGCTTTTTTTTTTCAGTACCTATAAATCAATATATTCCAAGCAATTAACCAGGGTGAAAAAAAGATTCTTTACCCCCCCCCCCAAAAAAAAAAAAAAAAAAATCCTTTCACTAGACTTATCCACCAGTATGTGGAGTCTATTTAAGACACCTTAACATCTCTCAATGCATTCCTACCTTTAATCCTGGTGTATCGCTGAATATACAATTTTTGAAGAGACAGTTCCCTTTGCTACTGGATTCAAAGCTACATCTTTTGGCAGAAATGAAATCTAGTGACAATCTTTTCATATCGTTTACCTCTGTGAACGTCGTTAGATAAAGTATGACTACTCAAATAATGCCAACGCCAGTCTCTGTCAACGATCATCTCTTTCAACTTGCCGTAGACATTGTTTTGTTTTTTTTTCTAATCACACTGACGATTGTCAGTTAAACTTTGACCTATACTAGCGGCAAATCAATTCCTGTGGGGTACCGGACGTCACAATCTTATCGGTTGTGCTTGAATTTTAATTGGTTCTCCCGAGCACGGTAGCATCGAATATAAAATAACATCAATCACTCTGAGTTACTCTAATGTCATAAAGCTGTCATGGGCATTTAGTATTGTTTTACATACATCATTGACCAAACTCCCTTAGTTTCGGTTAATAGGTTTGGTTGGGGTCATCCAACTAGACCGACACTCACGAGTCATACAGCCCACGACTTCGACACGAAAAACAGGTCTATGAGTAATACAGCTCACGAGTCATACAGCCCATGGGTTCGACACTAGGAGACAAGCCCATGAGTTCGACAGATACAACACGGGGCTGATGTGTCGGTCTCGTGGGCCTTGTTAGCTTAGTGTCGAACTAAAGGGCTGTATAACTTATGGGCTGTATGACTTGTGAGCTGTATGACTCGTGGGTGTCGGTCTTGTGACGTGCACCCGTTTGGTTTGCCTCACTGGCATCTGCAGCTGTCACAACGGGGAAAGTTCCAAAACTCCGCAAATAGAATTATATACCCTTACTCAATAATGATGATGATGATGATGATGATAATTATAGTAATGATAATGATGATACTAATAATAGCAACGTTGATGATGATGATGATGACAATGATAATAATATTATTAAAATAATATAATAAAAAAATACAAGATCATCCGTGTATTCATGTCACTCCACCAATTGAAACCGTCACCCCTTGTTTTTCGTTGTTAATTCACGTGTGCTCAAAGGTGTATGTCAAGAGTATAATACGATCAACTTCGTTCTTGTAACACTGGCCTCCTGACTGCAGAAATCATTTGGGATCCCTCTCTGGAACAAGCTAGCCCAATTTTCCATACTGGTATTCTCTTGTCAGTTGATTGTTTTAAAGGGTCATTTCAGACGATTTTCATAATTTCACATCATGTAGTACAGTATGTCCCAAAAAAATTTACAACGGGACCCTCCGCAATGATATCTCTAAAAATAGTAAATCAATGTACATACAAATTCAAGGTATGAAACTATAACTCATTGCCTACATCTTACAGAAAACCCCATTCGATTTGCTTCGGTGGTCAAAAAGAAATGAGGAATTTTGTAGAGTATGTCGGGAATCTCTTCTGTCCAAGTTCGGTCAATTATTCACACACAAGATCATCGAAATGCTAAACTCCGATCATGACATGCTTTACAACAATCCACATTTCTCTGTGACCGCTAAACCAATTCGAATGGGGATTTCTGCAAAATAGAGCTAAAATGTTATATTTCAAGACCCTGAAGTAGCATTTAGAAAATAATCATATTGGGCGTTATCAATGCAAAAATCTGATTGCAATTTTTTTGGGGACATCTGCAGTAAGTCGCCCCCAAAATTACAATCAGATTTTCGAATTGATAACACCAAATATGATCAACCTGTCTAGGTTCTACTTCAGGGTCTTAGAATATAACATCTTAGCTCTATTTTGCAGAAAACCCATTCAATTTTGGTTAAGCGGTCACAGAGAAATGTAGATTGTTGTAAAGCATGTCATGAGTCTGATTCTTTCAATTTTAGCAATTCAATGCTCTTGTGTGTGAATAATAGACAGAATTTGGACAAAAGAGATCCCGACATCCTCTACAAAATTCCTCATTTCTCTTTGACCACTGAAGCAAATCGAATAGGGTTTTCGGTGAGATGTGGGCAATGAGTTATAGTTTCATATCCTGAATTTGTATTTAGATTGATTCACTATTTTTAAAGATATCATTGCGGAGGCCACGTTGTAATTTTTTTTTTTTGGACATACTGTACATACATCAACCGCTCCATGTATAGATTTGTAGAATTTATTGTAGTTCTGAAGCAGAGAAACCAATACTTTGAAGAACCTTACGCTGAACAATGATGATGACATAGCAGGCTCACATATTTCAGAAAATAATGTAGGGGTGTAATTCCATTACAATACCGGTTGCCAAGTTCACCTGTGTATGATCTATGCATACCTTCTTCTTTTGTTCTGCTTCTCGAGCTCCAACTCATGCATTCTTATGGTGAGGCTGCTATGTCACCATCCTTGTTCATTGCAATTTGTTATAAATTTTGAAAACATTCTTATTCTTCATCCAATCTCTATTAATGCTGTAACTCTGAACTCAGTTTAATTAATTAATGCTTGTTCAAATATAAAAGTCTGAAAATCATCCGAAGGTCTGCTTTAACACAGCAATTAAAACAAATCTGTTTAATTTGGCATTATGATTAATATCAGAAATAACTTTACTTTTATTTCTCTCTTTGTTTCTTTATTTCTTTTTCGTTTGTTCTGTTTTAGAAGCGTACCCTTTTGAACACTCGGACAGAGTGCGGTCGGGGGCATTACGATACCCTGTATTATTATCATTATCAGTATGCATTCGAACAATTTGATAACAATTACCTCCTTCCAGTTAAACTGTCATGTCCCATCCTTATCATGAATGTTTGAATGTACACACACACACACACACACACACACACACACACACACACACACACACACACACACATGAAAATGCATTCTATCTTGCAGAGAACATTCAAAACCAAGTAGTCATATTACTTCGAAGCTGCTGTTAACGTATGATCTCTACGAGCTACCTTTTCTCCCCACAAACTAAGAGACATTATTCTGCAATAATCTTCTTTCATTAAAGTTTATTCTGGAAAACATCTTTTTTTTTGGAGGACAACTTGGGTGGAAGGTTAAAGACGGGTATAGTGCTATCTGAAACCATGCTTATATCATTGGCAAAGGATGACCCCACACATTCGAGAACCACTGTAAACGAAAGTCTCGGATTTAACAGTACTTGAAAGTGCGTTTGTTGCGAATGATACAGAGCTCAAAGCCTGTATCACTGCATTTGTTATAACTGAACTGCACTCATCTGACAGAAGGAAGATACTCCATTATAATAAAATGCCTGACAGCCATCACGCACACATAGCCTCCATCTAAGACTTTGTTACCATGCACTATACATGCAGGGTTACTTGATGATGACTCTTAGTTGTTAACTTTGAATAAAAAAGGAGATAACATGAAGTAAAGGTGGCGAACGCCTTACATCACTTTGAGTTTTAAATCTAATCCATGGTTGAACTTTATACTTGTAGTAAAGAAACCCTAAACAAACAAGGGCGCATTTCGCACTTGGGCGTGACAGCGTGTGTTCACTATAACTTGATGTGTTCCGCAGAGGTAGGCAGTCGAGAACTCCACAATGAATGGTCTGAATTTCCCTAACTTTGTGATTAAACCCATTGTAATGCTCATAATATGCTTTGTTTTAGGCTTAATAGTTGGAAATTTCTCTGAAGGCTCTAAAAGTTCATGTGGTAGAGCATACGAATCGTATTCGTCTTTTATTGTGTATTAATCCTTTGTTTCGTTTTGTTTGTTTTTATTATTCCATGGTCCACGTTTCAACAAATAAACCATAAACATAACCAAAAAAAAAAATGCATGGGTGAATTATGAAATACAGCATATAAGCAATCAAACATGTGAAATATGAGGAGTCTACATTGCTTGTAGGGTGTAGATTCCCATATGCGGATATGAGATAGATTCTTACTTGGTATTTACAATTGAAAGGAATGACAAATACATGAATTATATCGAATCTATTGTATTGGCTGGTTATTTTGTAATGGAAGCGAAAAGGGTTTTCTCATAAAATTTCATCATGGTTAAATGATGGGTATCTCGGCGAAAGACACTGCACCGCGAAAAGAGTTTCACGAGATCGTTTTGCTCCGTCAATGTCGCTGATTGGAATCGTCATCGCTGACTTGTAAGTCAATGAATGGGACGGCATTGAGATGTATACTTCGGTCGGTTGGGGTCTGTCTTGCAATCAAATATCTCGGGTTCTGTCACACTGAGTGAAGATGAGCAATATTGCCTGTATTCATGCCGTCCCTTCTAGAAAGAGACAAAAATACTCTGTCCCTCGGATAGGACGTAAAATGGAGGTCATGTGCCTGAGAGGATCAAAGCCATGCACGTAAAAGATCCTGTTTCACCCATTCACCGCAAAGAACAGTTTGCTGTTACCCGGAGAAGTGGTCTTTTCAAAGGATGTACTTACACCAGAAAATGGGCGATTACTTAGTAATGTCGATCCCATGTGGTT